>NC_079404.1:2884961-2924961 GCF_029220125.1 Pseudoliparis swirei | reverse complement strand
CACTTTCCTCCAACTTTGGACATGAATATTCCGACTGCTGCTCAATATCTACCGTAATTAAATAAAAGGAGAAGAAGAAGGAGCGTGATGTGACATGTGAAATACTGAGGCGTTAAAGACCTTTCTTTTATTTTATTCCACCCCAAAGAGGTGTGTACAAACTGATGTTTTTTTTCCTATTCTTATTCTCATTATCAGTTTTGCTGTGTGTCTGTGTGTGTGTGTGGGGGGGGGGCATAGGGGTTTATGTCCTAAAAATGTATGTAACAAGAGCCTCGTGCAGGAAGTGATATATACATATATATATATATACATATATATATGTATATATATATATTAATATATATATATACAGTACATCCATATGTACATATATACATATATATACATGTATAAATATATATATATATGTGTATATATATATTAATATATATATATACAGTACATCCATATGTACATATGGATATATATGTATATATATATATATATGTATATATATATATATATATATATGTACATATATATATACATGTATAAATATATATATATATGTGTATATATATTAATATATATATATACAGTACATCCATATGTACATATATATATATGGATATATATGTATATATATATATATACAGGACTGTCTCAGAAAATTAGAATATTGTGATGAAGTTCTTTATTTTCTGTAATGCAATTAAAAAAACAAAAATGTCATGCATTCTGGATTCATTACAAATCAACTGAAATATTGCAAGCCTTTTATTTTTTTTAATATTGCTGATTATGGCTTACAGCTTAAGAAAACTCTAAAATCCTATCTCATAAAATTTTAATATTTCCTCAGACCAAGTAAAAAAAAAGATTTATAACAGCTGAGTGTTTGTCAAGGCTCAGGAAACCCTTGCAGGTGTTTCGAGTTAATTAGACAATTCAAGTGATTTGTTTAATACCCTACTAGTATACTTTTTCATGATATTCTAATATTTAGAGATAGGATATTTGAGTTTTCTTAAGCTGTAAGCCATAATCAGCAATAAATCAGAATAGAAGGCTTGCAATATTTCAGTTGATTTGTAATGAATCCAGAATGCATGACATTTTTGTTTTTTTAATTGCATTGCAGAAAATAAAGAACTTCATCACAATATTCTAATTTTCTGAGACAGTCCTGTATATGTATATATATATATGTATATATATATGTACATATATATATATGTATGTATATATAAATATATATATATGTATATATAAATATATGTATATATAAATATATGTATATATATATATATACAGTCATATTCCTTCTTGTTTCTCTTTGTTTTTATCACCAGGGTAAAAAACAACAAAATATTGTTAAAAAGGCCTTAAAACTATCCGAGCACTTGGACACGCGTGATTAGCTTCTGAACGGCTCTTTGCTGCTTTTTTGATTTCTCTTTATTTTTACCGTACCTTCATCTTTCGTCTCCTTCTCTGAGCTGTTTTTTTTGTGTGGCATCTTTCCAATACTCGGGGCGTCTGCCAGGGCGTCTGCACGCGGTCCCAAACCTGCCCTCCTCCGGTGTTAAAGGGGGCATCGGTCCTCCGGCATACACCTGCTCTTACCAGCCATGTGCTCATCATACCCCTGGTAGGAGCATCTGGAGGTGATGTGTGGAGAGGTGTGTGTGTGTGTGTGTGTGTGTCTGTGTGTGTGGATACAACGTGAAGTTACACCAATAATACAAAACACCATCATTTCATATTGGACAATTACATTTGACCCAGTTAGCTCACAGCTGGAGGAAACTGACATTATAGGCAAATTAAAATCAGTAAATAGTCAATAAGTTCCCCCAAAACAAACCTTCATAAATTAATATAAAAATGCCATTAAATTCACTGAAAACTGCAGTTTTTTTCCACTTATCTTAATATGGTAAATACACAATTAACTTCTCACTATTTAAATTAATACCACATGAACATAATCTGTATAAATTGGAATTAGACGGACAATTTATTAACAAGCAGCCTGATGCTGCGGCCCAGTTATAAAATTAAATATTTAACATTTAACAAAAACAACATGAAGCATTCGCAGTATATCAGTGTTTATAAATTCATGCACATATAAACTGCATTAAAGCCTGCCAGTAACCCCAGTGTCAACTTAGATAAAATGAATAAAGAATAAGCTTTACTCATACATCATGACTATTTAAATAGTATGCATAACTAATGCCATCAGATTAACTTTGATTACTGTTATGTGTGTTGACGTGGTGACTTTGCACCCTGTGATGCTTCAGGAGATACGCCGTGGTCCCCGTGGGCGCCGGGCCCCCAGGGGTCCTGTCAATCACATCTCCTGTCGATGGTTTGTGTTTCCCTGTCGTGTGTTTGTGTTTCCTGACGATCTCTTGCCCGTAACTTCTAAAGGTCGGGAGTCCTTCTCCTCTATCGTGTCTTTGCATCTTTTTTTACGAATATTCATAAACACGGACGCGCTTATTGAGACGTCGTGAACAATCGTAGCCGTCAAAGAGAGGGATGACGAACCAGCTGCTGATGCACTGAATTTAAGGAGATACTCTCCTCTTGGAGTACAACCAGAGTGCGATAGTAACGTTAAAGCTGCATTCTGTCTACCGACCACCAGGGGGCGACTCCTTTGGTTGAACAGAAGTCTATGTTTCATGTGTTAAAGCTGCATTCTGTCTACCGACCACCAGGGGGCGACTCCTCTGGTTGAACAGAAGTCTATGCTTCATGTGTTAAAGCTGCATTATCTCTACTGACCACCAGGGGGCGACTCCTCTGAATGTATAGAAGTTTATGCGTTATGTGTTAAAGCTGCATTCTTTCTAGTGTCCACCAGGGGGCGACTCCTCTGGTTGTATAGAAGTCTATGCTTCATGTGTTAAAGCTGTATTCCTTCTACCGACCACCAGGGGGCGACTCCTCTGGTTGCATAGAAGTCTATGCCTCATGTGTTAAAGCTGCATTCCCTCTCCCGACCACCAGGGGGCTCCTCTGGTTGTATAGAAGTCTATGCTTCATGTGTTAAAGCTGCATTCCTTCTACCGACCACCAGGGGGCGACTCCTCTGGTTGCATAGAAGTCTATGCTTCATGTGTTAAAGCTGCATTCTCTCTCCCGACCACCAGGGGGTGACTCCTCTGGATCTTCGTATCGATAATTGACCCACATAAATAAATACAAATACTGAACCCTATACAACTAAAATGTAATAAAAAAGGTGTATTGAAATGTAATCGAGAGAGTAATTATACATGTAGTGCACGGAGTAGTGCCCCCCCCCCCCCTTTTTATTTACTGCCACATCTCCGACACACAACAATAAGCATTTGGAAGGCGTCTAGCAATGTTTGAAATATCCCATCTCGCCGTATGCCGCCGGACCGAGTCCGGATCCCTTCTCATCCGACAGCTCCCCGTGCCGGGCCGCGCGGCCGCTCTGCTGTCCCGGCTAACGGTAACTCAGGCGCCGCTCTGTTGACCACGGAGAAGAGAAAACAGCATTCGTCACCGAGAGCAGAACAGAACATGCCGATACAGCTTTCAAATGCTTAACGGAAACATCAATGCGGGGCGGTTGGCCCCGCCCACCCGGTTTACATAGAGGGCAGAAAGAGAAAAGGAAAGGAGAGAGAGAGAAGAAAAAAAAGATGGCCGCCGTTAAGCTGTGAGTCAAGAGAGCCAGATTTAGCGTTGCCGTTCCTCCGTGGCGGATCGATGGATGCCGCCGGGTCGTTGTCTCCAGCGTCGATACTGCGGATCCGCGGTACGGTCCGCTCCCATCGCGACCTTTCCGACGCGGCGACCTCGGCCCACGAGCATGATGGGAAGGAGGGAGGATATAGAGATATAAAAGAAAACAATAGCATGACCTCTCCGGCGGCTTGAGGCGATGTCTATCTCTCTTGTAGTCAGTTTGGTGGAAGTTTGGAGGAGCTTTTTACTACTTCCTGCTCTGGGATGCAAAATGTTGACCGGCCCTGGCTTCTATTCCCCCCCCCCCCCCCCCCCACACAACCAACATTGGTTCAAACCATAAAGCTGCGCTCAAGGGGACGCCCAACCTCCTTCTTATAACACCCTGAGGTGGTCGAGCAGAATATGGGGGGGGGGGCATCATTAAGGAGGTGCTCACCGGAAATCAGGACTTGTATGTGATGCCTGCGCTCCTTTTTTACTTTTTCTTTTTCTTGTCTTTCTTTCTTCTTCTTTTTGTTCTTTTTTTTACAAGAGAGTAAACGTGTGCAGCAAATGAGCGTCACGCGTGAGTTTAACGTGTCTTTTTGACAAAAGGTTGGATGAAATCCTGTCTTCAAAATAATAAATAATGTGTCTTCAATACAGGAGATGACCACAATATTGAGATTGTGGTTTTTTTAATGTATTGTTATATATTTTCTCACGGTACTTTCAGCATACAGACGTTTGGTACGTTCTCCATACAAATCAAACCCTCTCAATAATGCTCTATAATGAAGCCGTAAGCAGTTAAAAATATAATAAAATTTCAGCAAAAAAAATCGGTGTATATATTTTGTTCATCCCTCACTCGGCTCAGGTGGACATTACGCTACTGTGTCTTTAAATTAACAATTTTGCGTCCAAAAATGTTCCATATTTTCATTAGAATAACCCACTATGTTTCCCGTGGTGTAGAGTATTAACACGGCGCTCAGACTGTGACGCTTCGTCTTAAGTCGTAAGTGAAGTGCTGTTCAATTTCTTTTTTTCACGTCACTCAAAATCCAGAATCGCAGCGCGGCGAGTTTTTTCCCCCCCGAGCCGATAAATTTGACATCGCGGTTTAAAGTCACGGCGAGAGAGAAAAAAGACGACGTGAAATATTTGAGTAATTTGTTCAACAAAAAAATAAACGGCAGACAAGAAAAGCTTGAAGGCGTCGTCGCGTCTCTCCGGTTCACGGCGGTTACGGCCCAGAATAGATGTGAGAGACTCTCTCTCTCTCTCTCTCTCTCTCTTTAGGATTCCTGTATGAAAACAAAAATATTACAAAATATGCTTTCTGCTTGAAAACGGTGCCAAAAAAAGAAAGAAAACGACATCCCATCAGAAATGGTAAGCATTCATATTTAAAGACACATTTTGGGTTCCTGTCTTTCAATCCCTCAAACACACACACACACACACACACACACTCAGAATCACATTTACTCAGCCCCCCCCCCCCTCTCTCTCTCTCCCCCCCCCTCTGCCTCTTCATTTGTGGCTTTGCCATTACTGAATGTTTTTTTGAAAGAGAGGCTCGACCCGACGGATGTATTCGGCTCCCGCCGAGCCACAAAATTCATGTAGAACACGGAAACTCCCTGGGATTTAAAAAAGAAGGACAAAAAAAGGGATCGGCTGATACGGGATAATGATGGAGAGATTTCAGCTTGATTATGGGAGCCCATCCACAGAGAATATTCCATTCCCTTTTCCTCACAGTCGGGCTTTATGAAGAAAAAAAAAGGGTACCGCGTACCTGGAGCTGGAGACAGAAAAGAGGAGAAAATAAACAAAGGGGAAATATCCGTACAGATGCAGCGTGGCTCTGCAGCTTATCGTTATACAAGAAATGACAAAGACTAGGCTGGAGTTTAGCCTTTGAATCTTAATTTTAAAGATAAATCGCACATTTTTTTTTTTTCAGGACATTTTAGAGTTTCCTTTGGCTCCCAGCTGAGTTTTTATTTGCATTATCTTCTGGGTTTCTATATCTCATATAACTGTGGCTCTCAAAAAGCTTTTGACCCCGCCTTCGTGAATAATTAGCGCAGCCAATAGAATGCCAGCATTGTTTGAATCAGCCAATAGGTACCAGCCCATAGGTGTGAACTCCTTTTGTATCTTTGTGAGAGGCCTTCATGGGGCCCTGGAGAGGCCTTCATGGGGCCTTGGAGAGGCCTTCATGGGGCCTGGAGAGGCCTTCATGGGCCCCTGGAGAGGCCTTCATGGGGCCTTGGAGAGGCCTTCATGGGGCCCTGGAGAGGCCTTCATGGGGCCTGGAGAGGCCTTCATGGGCCCCTGGAGAGGCCTTCATGGGGCCTGGAGAGGCCTTCATGGGCCCCTGGAGAGGCCTTCATAGGGCCCTGGAGAGGCCTTCATGGGGCCTGGAGAGGCCTTCATGGGGCCTGGAGAGGCCTTCATAGGGCCCTGGAGAGGCCTTCATGGGGCCTGGAGAGGCCTTCATGGGGCCTGGAGAGGCCTTCATGGGGCCTTGGAGAGGCCTTCATGGGCCCTGGAGTGGCCTTCATAGGGCCCTGGAGAGGCCTTCATGGGGCCTGGAGAGGCCTTCATAGGGCCCTGGAGAGGCCTTCATGGGGCCTGGAGAGGCCTTCATGGGGCCCTGGAGAGGCCTTCATGGGGCCTGGAGAGGCCTTCATGGGGCCTTGGAGAGGCCTTCATGGGCCCTGGAGAGGCCTTCATGGGGCCTGGAGAGGCCTTCATGGGGCCTTGGAGAGGCCTTCATGGGGCCTGGAGAGGCCTTCATGGGGCCCGAGAGAGGCCTTCATGGGGCTCTGGAGAGGCCTTCATAGGGCCCTGGAGAGGCATTCATGGGGCCCTGGCGAGGCTTTCATGGGGCCCGAGAGAGGCCTTCATGGGGCTCTGGAGAGGCCTTCATAGGGCTCTAGAGGCCTTCATAGAGCCATGGAGAGGCCTTCATGGGGCTCTAGAGGCCTTCATAGAGCCATGGAGAGGCCTTCATGGGGCCCTAGAGAGGCCTTCATGGGGCCTTGGAGAGAGTCTTCGGCCTCCGCCTCGGTCCAACTCCACGAATTCGTGAGCGATAATTGTCTATCATCTTTGTCATTAAATATTGTTAAACTTTAAAATATTGGATCCTGAATTTCCTGCAGCAACGGGACCCGAGGTCTTCAATTATTCTTTAAGTACTAATACTTCATATTCTACTTTCCACGTGCTTCTCCACATTTATCTTTTACTATATCCATGAAACCCATGTGTAGGCCTACTGACCTCGCGACCTTTAAATAGTCTCCAATGAACTGAAGGACGACGTGTTAGAACATTCATAAACATTTACAGAAGTTAAATGCAAAAAGAAAACCATCCTAAATAATACTAATAATAAAAGACTGGAGGGATCGTTTCCCTTCTGTTCTCTGCGGATAGGACACCGTGGCATCAGTCCCTGGAGTTCAGTCAGATCTTCTTCGTATTTCTGAACACACACAACGTGAACAGGCTTTCATTATCTCTCTAATTTAATGCACGTCTTGTTAATTGCAGGCGACGTGCGATACCGTATATCATCAGAAATTAGGAATACAGCAGCGTTAAGAGTTTTGTACTAATTGAAACGTGAGTAAATGGAGCAGACGCAATCATGAGATAATACTTCTACAGTTGTTGTTTTTTATTAATCAGCAGGGAAGAAAAAAACTTTTACCGGTGATCGTTTATTTTATTTTATATATGTATATATATATATAAATCTATATCTATATATATATAAATATATATTTATATATATATAAATATATATAAATATATATATATATGTATATATATAGAAATATAAATATAAAAAATATATATATCTCTATAAATATCTATATAAATATACATATATATATATATAAATATATATAGAGACATGAGACATTATATATATATATATATTTATATATATATATATATGTCTCACTGGACCCGGGTGGACGTGAAGTTCTGTTTGTGAAGCTCAGACCCAGCAGGGGTCCGTGGAGACGGGGGGTGGGAGGGGGGGGCGGGGGGGTCCTGTCGATAACCTGCGAGATCAAACACGCGGAAACATCGACAAGGAGAAGGGGACAAGGAGAAAGGAGGAAGGAGGTGGAGGAAAGGAAGGAGGCGCAACAGGCACAATCAGAAGTTGCCGGTAATGGGCAGCCGCTCACCCATTGGACGAACATCTCTCACTTTATTAGCATGACAAAGAACACAATCATTTTGGATATGCCTGGATGCCGTTTTCATTAACTTTCCCAATGATTTATTAACAAAAGTGTCAGAAATGCCGTGAAAAGCTGCAGGCCCTGGCCAAACCCCCCTCCCCCCCTCCAACCCCTCCCCCAGAAGAAGAAGAAGAAGAAGAAGAAGAAGAAGAAGGAAAAAAGAAAAGAAATTGAACTAGAAACAGAGGATAAATAATGCAAACCATATATATATATATATATATATATAATGAAAAATGTGATCGGATGGAATGAATAAAGAGAGAGGGGATGGGGGGTGAACACGGGGTTAAAAAAAAAAGTAGAGGGGTTTTATTATAGCGGCGGATCCCGTTCTAAATGTAAAGTATATCCAGTTAATTATGACATTCATTAGCTTTTAACGCAGCACATTCAGACCGAGACTCCCAGCTGGGAAACGTTCTCCAGTCGGCCAATAGGGAACGCCGTCAGCCGTGGAGGAGAAGGAGGGGAGGCGTGGTTCTACATGACGGAGGAGTCCGACCCCCTCGGTTATAGTCGGCGGCTCGATCCCACCCGCCCTCGTCTTCGGAGGAGCTCCCAATGTTTCCCCCCGAGACGTCTGGGGTGAAACTTTGACTTTGTTGGGTTCAAACAAAGCTTTATTTGTTTGAGTTCAACGAGAAGCACCAATGAATCTGAGCATCATGTGACCATAAGGGGTGATTTCATCACTTAGTCTTGGACTCACGCAAGGCAAAGGTCAAGAAGGGTGGAGCAGAGTCCAGGATGTCCTGACATGTAGTCCCTCAATGAAGAAGAAACAGTGGACACTACACTTCCCAAGATGCAGCAGTGAATGCTTTCAGCTCGTTACGGAACATTCCGTTCAACACAGAGGCCTCGATATGACCGACCAGTGAACGATGGTTTGTTTCTACACAGTCATTGCTCATGCTCGCCACCGGGGGTCAACGGGGTCACGGGAGCCACATATAACAGCGGGGAAAAAATAATCTTTATTTCTATGGATATATTTTTCATTTTGGGTGGGGGTGGGGGTTCTTGACTAACTTGCACCCCCCCCCCCACCCTTCTACACACACAAAAAATAGCAACAATGGCGAGAAGGAAACTTTGACAAGTGTTTAAAAAAGAAAAGATGGAGCTCACCGCCGAGCCGAGCTGATGAACGACTCTTCCTTTATCCCCCCCCCCCCCCGTCCCCCCCGTCCCTCTGGAAGAAAAGAAAAAAAGCAAAGAGAAAAAGAAAACAGCCGATGAAAATAAGCTCCTCAACGGCGCAATTTGGAGGAGCCGTGTACATCAATCCTGGTGAGTACACATGTTTCCGCGCGGGGAGAATTTATATGTTTAATTACGGAGCGCAGGTGCCGGGGCCCCGGCTCCACTCATTACGGCGAGATATATGAACGCCGGGTTGGAGGGCGCCGGGACAGCGCAGGACAAAAGGGAGGACAGAGTAATTAGCCGGGCTCTTATTTAATGGCGCCCCTTCCTCCGCGGCTCCTCGGCTCCTCGGCCATATGCCGCGGCTCGGAGGAGGAAGAGCGGCTCGCTGAAGGACCGGCGGTGGCAGGTAGCGCCGCCGCGGCAATTAACACCGGGCGGCGGACTGGGATCGGCGGGGAGCGCAAAAAAAAAAATGAAGTGTCAAACACTGTGTAGCATTTGATTGTCCAGCTTTTTCATAGCGCGGTCCCCCGCCCCCCTCTCTCCCCTCAGATGGATTCTCCCAGAGAGAAACGGAGAGAGCCAAGAGCCGGGATCCCCCGCGGCGTGGGACCGGGCCGTAAGAGCCTCTGGCCACGGTGTGGTCCAGGTCGGTTTTGGCCCTGTCTGTGTGTGTGTGTGTGTGTGTGTGTGTGTTGTGTGAGTGTGTGTGTGTGTGTGTGTGTGTACTCCCGTGACCTAAGAATGGACTCGGCCCGATGTTCATGTTTGGCATTCCTGAATCTGTGTCTGTGTGTGTGTGTTTGTTTGTTTGTGTGTTTATGTCTGTGTGTCTGTGTGCGTGCGAGTGTGTGTGTGTCTCTGTGTTTGTCTGTGTTTGTGCGTGTGTGTGTCTCTATATTTATTTGTGTGTGTCTGTGTGTGTGTGTGTCTCTATATTTATTTGTCTGTGTGTGTGTGTGTCTCTATATTTATTTGTGTGTGTCTGTGTGTGTGTGTGTGTCTCTATATTTATTTGTGTGTGTCTCTGTGTGTGTGTGTGTGTGTGTGTCTCTATATTTATTTGTGTGTGTCTCTGTGTGTGTGTGTGTGTCTCTATATTTATTTGTGTGTCTCTGTGTGTGTGTGTGTGTGTGCGCGTCTGTGTGTGTGTGTTTGTGCGATGTATAAAAATGAATAAATAAATAAAACCGTTATCTTTAAAATAAGTAATAAAATGCAAAGAATTTGAAAGAAAAGAAAAAACAAATACTATAAATCGATTGAAGAAAGAAAGAAAATGGAATTTAAAATAATTTTTTTTTAAATAGACAATAATGTGAAAAAGGGGTATAGGAGTAAACTAATTGTGAAATAAATAATGAACTACACACACGTACAAATGCCTGAGTCAGCACATGTGACGAACTTCATCGTCCAACATCCAGTCATCATTTATGCTCTTCCAGTCCGACAATGTTACATTTTAAACAATACGTTGAAAAATGTCAGATACAGGTGTGTACAATATTTGTTTTAATCCATCAAAATCCAATATTCTTATTATTTTTAATTGCGTTTCTATGAAGAAAAACAAACAAAGTAAAAGACGACATTTGGAATTTCTGACGTCTGATTTCAGAGCAGTTGAAATTGAGTATTTCTTTTTACCACCAGCGTCTTGGACCCGGGGTCCAGACACGCAAAAAGAACAAGGCCCCAAACAACATGTTCTACAAATGAAAACTATCAAAACCAGATCAAAAAAAAATATCCATCGTGGCGCCGACGCTCCGGTCCAAATGTTTCCAACTGGAATGTTGAGGGAAGAGTTCTCATCCGCATCACGCCGGCCAGGAAACCCACAGAGGACCGGCCCACGGCGGTCTCCTTCCTCTACACACACACACACTGTGTGTAGTCACGGGGAGTCGGTCCAGCCCGCCCGGGGGCGTTGTTTGGCCAGACCCGGGTATCCCTCACCGGACACCACTTGGCTGCTCCTGACCCTCGTGCGCTCGCCGTCTGGCCAAAGGCTTGTGGCGATTGGCAGAGGCCCCGCCGCGTCTCGGGCACATGCTCCTCCAGTTCACAGCTTTTGACCCGGAGCGTCGAGAGGATGCCGGTTTTTTTGTTGTTTTTTGGCTGCCGCTCAGACGCGCAAACATGAGAGCGTGTAGCCGAGGGCCGGCTTCGGCCCGAGCGGCCGCGATGAAACTGGCTGACGACCGACGGTGGAATTGTAACACCTGATGTTCTCGATCGGTCTGCAGCCGCTGTCCGTGGGGCAGTCGCAGACGGCATGCGGGGCGGTAACAACCAAGCGGCGCACACGTTTATGGAGGCTCAACAAATGCTGCCTAATTACATTCACAGTTGGGGGATGAAAGCTGCTCGCTCGGCTCAGGAGCCCCAAAGTCCAACGGGGGCCACATCGGACCCTCGGAGAAACCAACAGAAAACATCCTTCATATGTTGGTTTTCAAGGCCTTTTTTTCTCCAAAACTTTCCCCCAGGTATGCAACGTTTGACCAAAAGAAAAAACTTCCTGTTGGGTGTTAAAGCTAAAGGGGTAGAAGAATATACTACCTCATAATATCCCGACAGCAATCAAATCAAATGCTATGACGATGAGAAAATAACATAATAAACATGGAATCTGTGTGTGCCTGGCCATCGCTCGTCATTGGAGTCTTCCACAAGCTGCTTTCGACAGCATGGAGGACTCAAAATGGCCGTCTTCATGGTTTTTGTTCACTTTGATAATATTAGGGGTAGTGGCTTTAAAGAGAGGCCAAAATAGACGTGCCGAAACTAAATGAGGGTGGATGACGCCACCCTTAATGGACTCATCTCTGGTGGGGATGAGTCCAATGAAGGCAGATGACGCCACCCTCATTGGACTCTGATGGTTCAAGTAGTCTTCGGCAAAGGTAAATTATCACAATGTTTTAAAAGAGCTGCAATATAGAATATATATTAGAGGGAATTATGACATGTTTCAATTCCGAATATTAGCCCCAAATTGTTTTTAATACATTATTAAAACTTCTAATACAAAGATTTTTTTTTTTTAACCCCCTCAAACATTTTAATACAAATACAATCACCGATTTCTCAAACATTTGAATTATGTGAACAACCGCTATCGATGGCAATAACAAAGTTATTACAGTTCTCGGACCGAAAATCGGAATCAGCAGGTCCGATTATTTTGTGGGTGTTTTTTTTGTTGCAGAAATTAAACATTGCAATAAATGATAGTGTGAAAGAAAATAAAGAGAGAGGCGGCAGCAGATGATGGAGAGGTAAACAGAAATAATACCAAATGCTTTTATTCCAGATGATCGATCTGTTACGTGTTGTTACTTTTCAATGATTCAGACGTTCAGACTTTAATGTAAAATAAGTCCATGAAAAACAATTAAAACAAAGTTTGTTTGTAAAAGAAACTTAAAAACCACTCGTGAAAACATCCAGAAGCTTCTTTGAAGAAGTAGTTTCCAGATCATTTAGACATGTTTCCAAAGTCAGGAAAGCATTTACAGAATGATCTTCAAGAACTGGATGGATGTGAAATAATAAAAGAGCTTCAATGAAGAGATGGACCGAGAGACACGGAACACACGCCGTACACAACACTGTAAACAAGCACCAACACACCATGTTCCATCCTGAAGATATGGCCATCACAGGGGGAAAAAAACACATACATGTTATTGTGTTGGAGGACTGCGAGTGAAGGAAGGATGTGTGTGTGGGGGGGAGGGGGGGGGCAGGCTTTGGGAGGGTAAAGCTCAGGAGGAGGAGCCACGAATTCCCAAAACTAATCTGAGTATATAATCAGGGCACTGCCCCAGTGTCCTAACCCCATCTACACACATACACACACACACACACACACATACACATACACACACACAAGCTCGAGCACAACGCTTTTGCCTACCCATAACCCCCAGTGTGTGGGCGGTGGTGTTCCCATGACCCACTTAACACATCTGGATCAGCTGTATTCAACCACCAGCTCACACGCACACACATTTTAACAAGGTGCATTAATGCAAATCAACACACACACACAGACACACACAAGAGTTCATAGGAGTCAGGTGTGTTTTTTGTACACTACTGAGGTGAGAATATAATAACTCATGGTGTTACGCGTGCAGCAGTGCGTTCCTCTGAGCCTTGACCTCACTTGATCCGACTCCACGGGCTGCGTGAGGTCGGAAAGTAAAAACACGACCTCCAAACAGGTGTCACCATGACGGGATTTCACAGCGACGGGATTTCACAGCGACGAGATGTCGCGATGGGATGTCATCATGGGATGTCACAACGAGATGTCAGGATGAGACGTCACGACGACGAGATGTTGTGACGGGATGTCACGACGAGACTTTACGACGACGAGATGTCACGACGGGATGTCACGACGAGATGTCACGACGAGATGTCACGACAGGATGTTACGACGAGATGTCACGACGGGATGTCACGACGAGATGTCGCGACTGGATGTCACGACGGGACGTCACGACAGAATGTCACGACGAGATGTCACGACGGGATGTCACGACGAGATGTCACGACGAGACGTCACGACAAAATGTCACGACGAGATGTCACGACGGGATGTCACGACGAGATGTCACGACGGGATGTCACGACAAGATGTCACGACGGGATGTCACGACGAGACGTCACGACGGGACGTCACGACGAGACGTCACGACGAGATGTCACGACGAGACTTCGCGACGACGAGATGTCACGACGAGACTTCACGACGACGAGATGTCACGACGACGAGATGTCACGACGAGACATCACGACGAGATGTCACGACGAGACTTCGCGACGACGAGATGTCACGACGACGAGATGTCACGACGAGATGTCACGACGAGACGTTACTGTTTTATTTAATTGAACTTTTATGATAGAAATAAAAAAATATACAGAAATATACAAAAATATCTACATGACTCCCAGTAGTTTATGACCGTATATAACGGTACAACCTGTAAAAGAAATTGTTTGTTTTCACCAAATGGTGCGTCACTCTAAATGTCGCCACCGCAAGGAATCGTGGGTCGGCGTCATCTCCTTTCCTTCGGTAAAGGAAGCTCCCGTGTTTCCTCTGCTAGGAAAGAGCGAATAAAAGAAACAGCGAAGCTTTTTTTACCTTTGCATTTAGAGAACTGGAACAGCCGCCTCCAAACTTCTGGGTCATTTCTCTGTGAGGAACCTTCCTCAGCAGAAAAAAGGCGTGTGGACCCCCGCCAGACCCCCTCAGACCCCCCTGGGGGGGCAGCAGGGGGGGGGGGGGCGAGCTCCGAGGCCCCTCGGAGAGTCCGGCTCCTCGTTGGATGTGAACTAGCAATCTTTTCTTTTCGTGAAGAGAGCGCTTAGGCCTCTTTTCGACGCCGGGCGCATCATCGCCGAACGCATCGCTTCCCAAACTATATAAAAAATAAAGAATATACAAAAATACAGATAAACTTTTTTAAGTGTGTTTTTTTGCGTTCGGGGGCGAAGGAGCAAAGGTGTGTTTGGCGTTTGAGCCGCGGGAAGAAAGAAAAGGCAGGAGGATCTGGCGAGTGTGTGTGTGTGTGTGCGTGTGTGTGTGTGTGTGTGTGGGGGGGGGGGGGGTGTGTGTGTGTGAGAAGTCCCTCTTGCCAGTTTTTAAAACCACCCGTAGCCCAGGTAAATGGCACGCTGTCCTCTTCACATGCCCGGTGGCTTTTCTCTTTCTCTTCACAGGGAGGAGTTCACAGGGCCAGTTAGCACCGTTCACAGCGGACCTGAGGCTTCACACACACACACACACACACACACACTGAAATTCATGCACTTGAGATTTTCTTTGAGCACACACACACACACGCACACGCAGCGTATATACACAAGGCCACAAGCACGTTCGCACATGCTCAGAGGCGCTCGTAAAAGTCATGCAGCGGTTGTACGTGCGTGCGCACACACACACGCACACACACACACACACACAGTTGGCCTGTGGCTACAGTGTTCAAACAGGCGTGATATTGAAATGCAGCAGTAGGGAGAGCAGTGGGTTTCGCTGAGGTCCATAGCAGGTTATTGATCAAGGTTAGTTTACTGTGAAAACTCTGCCTGTGGCCAAGGGCCATTCACACCAGAGGGGTGCGTGTGTGTGTGTGTGTGTGTGTGTGTGTGTGTGTGTGTGTGTGTGTGAGTGTGTGTCTGTAGTGTATGTGCTCACACAGTTGTGTGAAGTCTGTTTTCTCATCAGG
This sequence comes from Pseudoliparis swirei, assembly GCF_029220125.1. Taxonomy (NCBI): domain Eukaryota; kingdom Metazoa; phylum Chordata; class Actinopteri; order Perciformes; family Liparidae; genus Pseudoliparis; species Pseudoliparis swirei. Next base: position 2,909,561 of record NC_079404.1, on the reverse strand, counting down.
ATTCTTCACGATTATTTAAAGTGACCCGTCGCCTCACAGGAATGTTTACGTCAAAACATCAGAGACCAGTTTGACGCACTCGTGGTTTGACTGGTTTGACTGGTTTAACTAGTTTGACTGGTTTGACTGGTCTGACTGGTTTGACCGGTTTGACTGGTTTGACTGGTTTGGCTGGTTTAACTAGTTTGACTGGTTTGACTGGTCAGACTGGTTTGACTGGTTTGGCTGGTTTGACTGGTTAGCTAGTTTGGCTGGTTTGACTGGTTTGACTGGTTTGACTGGTCTGACTGGATTGACCGGTTTGACTGGTTTGACCAGTTTGACTGGTTTGACTGGTTAGACTAGACTAACTAGTTTGATTGGTCTGACCAGTTTTACCAGTTTGACTAGTTTAACTAGTTTGATTGGTCTGACCCATTTGACTGTTTTGACCGGTTTGACTAGTTTGACCAGTTTGACCGGTTTGACTAGTTTAACGAGTTTGATTGGTCTGACCAGTTTGACTGGTTTAACTAGTTTGACTGGTTTGACAGGTTTGACTGGTTAGACTAGTTTAACTAGTTTGATTGGTCTGACCAGTTTAACTAGTTTGATTGGTCTGACCAGTTTGACCGGTTTGACTAGTTTAACTAGTTTGATTGGTCTGACCAGTTTGACTGGTTTGACTGGTTTGACCGGTCTGATCCGAACGTGGTCGTTGACACGTCTATTCAGAGCTGTCCTCTCGTGATTGGACGCTTGTCTCGGGGCTCATTTGCATATTATGATAAGACAATAAAGTGGTTTGGATAATGGAATGTCCCCAAAAAAAAATCCTTGACTCCGAGACAAGACAGATTTAGTCTTGAAGTCCTCGCGCCTCTCCTTCCTCGGCTCGTGGTATTTCCCATCTTAAAACTTTTCTGCTAGTCTCTCAGACACATCGAGAAACACACACACACACACAGACACACACACACACACACACAGACGGGTCGAATTTCTGTGTCTCTCGCTCCGTTCGGGAGTCTCGGCATCAAACAACCTTCTTATGGAGATTCGACACAAACACCCACTCACACCTTCACGCACATCCATATACAAGTGTGTGAAGCAGGAAGGGGGGGGGGGAGCTTCAGCGTGATATCACACGCACAGTCGAAATATGGTAAAAGTTTACCGCACACACACACACACAGGAGAAGTCCTGTTTGAGTCCACACTCACAGCCTCATACATACGCATGCACCGCTTCACAGGAAGGCATATCTATATGTGTGTGTGTGTGTGTGTGTGTGTGTGCGGCCTCATAAAATAGCAGAGGGATGTCAGAGAAGAGAACAGTTGTGACCTCTTTTAAAGCTCTCTTTTTTTTCCGTACCTCAACTCTTCCCTCGCTCTGTCTTTCTAACGCCCCGCTGCCCGGCCGGTGCTCTTCACTTCAGCTCAGCGTCTTCCTCCCCGCAAATATATATATATATATATATATTTTTTTTTATGTGGTGGGAAACACATTCACTCGCCTGCTGAAGGTAAAAATGGAAATATTCTGGACCAGGAAAACACCGATGTAAAGGATGAGTTTGAACGTGGAGGCTGGAATGTTTCTCTCTATGTTCCTCTATCAGGTAAATGCATTCATTTGAATTAATTGCATTTTTTATTGAGGTTGAAAAGCTGCCACGAGGACCAAAGAGGAAGAGGAACTCGTTCCCACAGGTGTGCTGAGTCAGCAGATTTTATTTTTCTTGCAATTCTTCTCCACACTTCTTACTGAACTATACACAATATTTATTACATGAGACGCACGTGTTCACTCAACCACTGAGAAAACACCACCGTTCTGAATGCAAATCATACCGGAAGTTGGCAACACACACACACACACACACGCACACAAAACACCTTTTTGTACCAATTGAACACCCCACCTTTTTATTTTTACTGTGCAATCCTGCAATTTTCCCCACAGAGGGACTAATAAAGGATGATCTTATCTTATCTCTTCTAATTTATCGACTTCAGGTAAGCTTCCCTCGTTTCTGAGAACCACGTGACGCGGTGAGAGCTGGAGGAAGAGGAGGAGAGGAGAAGAAGAGGGGATGAGGGGCAACGGAGGAAACGACATGTCTTGTGATGGAGAAGACTTGATGTGGGGATCCAAAACATCCATCACCCCTTACAATATTTATGTATTGTGTTATGTATTCAAAAGATCTTTCTTTTTTTTATTTTTTTTATATTTGTGTGATGTATGTAATGCTGCTGCTGCTGACTCTCTCTCTTAATTGTTTATAATTTAATCAATATGATCCTGGTCCAAATCAAATAAAAAAAAAATAAAAAAAAAAAAATGTGTGTTTTGTCAAACAAATGTTTCATGTTGATGTCCCAGTCCAGTTTTTGTTTGAATTTGGGCATTTTTTTTTTTTTTTTTTTATTTTACATGCCTTTGATTTCACATAATCTGAATTAAATCCTGATCTTAATTTTCTTACTATCTGTGAATGTTAAATAGTTAGCGTTGAGTTGTTTTCCACCTGGATGGCTCATCGTAGTTCAACATGTTCTAATATGCTTTAAGAGCCTTTTGTATTGAACTTTGGGCGGCTTTAGCTCAGTGGGGTAAGGGGGTCGTCCTGCAACCGCAAGGTTGTGGGTTCGATCCCCCCTCCCTGCAAGTTGCAAGTCAAAGTGAAGTGAGCTGAGCAGGCACTGAACCCCAGTTGCGCTTCACCGCAGCCCACTGCTCCTTAATAACTAAGGATGGGTTAAATGCAGAGAACTAATTTCCCCTTGGGGATTAATAAAAGTGTATATTCTTAAATCTCTTATGGCTGCAATGTTTTCTCCCTTTGAGGCCTCCAGCTTGGACATCGTTGTCTTGGATCGTGATCCAGGCCTGAGTTTTATTATTCATAATTGGTCACATGACCTTTATTGTCCTGTCCATCCTGGAGAGGGGTCCTCCTCTGTTGCTCTCCTGGAGGGTTCTTACCTTTTTTCCCCCTGAATGTTTTTTTTCTGGGTTTTTTTGTTGAGTTTTTTCCTGATCCGATGTGAGGTCAAAGGTCAGGGATGCCGTATGTGTACAGATTGTAAAGGCCTACGAGTTAAATGTGTAATTTTGGATATACTAAATAAACTGAATTGAATTGAAACACACATGCCTTCCTTCTTTCAATCATTTTATTTTAAGTTTTACAAGTTACACATTACCAGACAACAACAAAATGACATAACAGCGAAACAACCAACTATACGAACAATCAGACAAGGACAGAAAAACACAGACATAAATCATCTTCCTCCATATTGAACCTATTATAACAATTTTATTTACATCATTCTTACCACCATTTATCTTCAATTCCTGCAGGATACTTCTCAAACGTCACACACATGTCTTCCTGTGTATTCATGTCAAGTAGGAGCAGCAATCCTGCAGGAAAAAGTGAAAAAAAGCTCAAATGTAAAATCTCAACATCAATACCAAAGATCATTTTGACATGTTTTATTATTTTTTCAGTTAACCATTGGGCCAATTCTCCAAAAAACATTAATGGATTTCCTGAAGAAAAACTCAAACACCAAACTATTTGTGCAAATGACGAAAGAAGCAACAATAAAATCACTCCACTTCACAAAAAAAAAAAAAACCTAACCCTAAAAATGTGCCCTCCCTTTGAAGGTCTAAAAGTGTTGAAAACTGCTCTCACGAGGACAGGAGACGCATGAACACACACACACACACACACACACACACTGGGCCATCCCCACCCTCCTCTGTCCGGTCCGTGTAATGGATGGTGAATCTGTTGCCTACTCATGCATACAGCTGACAAATTGTCCCTCTCCGAGCGCGTCCCCCACGCCGCCGTGTGATTTTGTGAAAGACGGGACGCGACAGGATGAGTCGGCGGCTCAGGATTGAAAAAAAAAAAAAAAAAAGGCCACCGAGGACACGGACACGCCGGTCTGAGAAAAGGTGCATTTTGAAGAAAATTATATATCTGAGGGGGCTTACTGGCCGCCGGGGGTGTGGATGAGTTTGCTTCTGTGCGTGAGCGTGTATGTCTGGGTGAGATTACTAATATGGGGGACACGTTGTTTTTTTAGCAATGACCTTGACTATGAAAATGTCCCTCCAGTATATGAATAGCGACGAGAAGCTCCACCAACAAAGGCAGAATCTCTGAGGTGCCCAAGAGCCACAAATGTGTATAGCATAGGGTCAAATCTGAATTTGTTTAACTGGATTCGACTGTGAGATAGTCCACATAATGTGCACCAGTCTCCATTTAAAAGCATAGAATATGACCCACATACAGTCCAGCGGTCCCTGCTTACAGTATAATTGAACCCACATTCTACTCACTGCTCCCTGGACCTATGATTATAATATAACCCATATTCCTCTGCAGCAGATCCCGCGGTTATCGCCGTCACTCGGAGTTTAGTTTGTCCACCATTGCCATCATTCACCGGTTCACACCCATTCGTACACTGATGGGACGAGCTACCTCGCTGCATTCTCTCTCCTGACCACCAGGGGGCAACTCCTCTGGTTGTATAGAAGTATATGCTTCATGTGTTAAAGCTGCATTCTCTCTCCTGACCACCAGGGGGTGACTCCTCGGGTTGTATAGAAGTCTATGCTTCATGTGTTATAGCTGCATTCTCTCTCCTGACCACCAGCGGGCGACTCCTCTGGTTGTATAGAAGCCTATGCTTCATGTGGTAAAGCTGCATTTGCTCTCCTGACCACCAGGGGGCGACTCCTCTGGTTGTATAGAAGTCTATGCTTCATGTGTTAAAGCTGCATTCTCTCTCCTGACCACCAGGGGGTGACTCCTCGGGTTGTATAGAAGGATATTCTTCATGTGTTTGAGCTGCATTCTCTCTAATGACCACCAGGGTGGGACTCCTCTGGTTGTATAGAAGGCTATGCTTCATGTGTTAAAGCTGCATTCTCTCTCCTGACCACCAGGGGGCGACTCCTCTTGTTGTATAGAAGTACATTCTTCATGTGTTTGAGCTGCATTCTCTCTAATGACCACCAGGGCGGGACTCCTCTGGTTGTATAGAAGTCTATGCTTCATGTGATAAAACTGCATTGCCTCTAATGACCACCAGGGGGGGGGGGTGACTCCTCTGGTTGTATAGAAGTCTATATAATGACTCTACTTCTCTTGATGCATTCCCTCTGTAAACATGAGTTCATCGTCTCAATCTCTAGTTTCAAGTCGTCTTCAGCGTGATGACCGTTGAGTAATTGATGGTCACGAGTCCACAAACCAACGGGTGACGTCACAACGACTACTCCCACTTCTTAAATTCACATTATGGCGAAAAGACAACAAATTAAATCCCAAAAGGGAGCTACCGGCCAACACATCTAGAATCCAGCCAGTGTGTTGAGAAAGTTAACTCAAACCCAACCTCTACCGGGTGGATGTCTGCGTATCCTCAGAAATGAGGATCTCTGACATAAACTGAGGGAATAATCAAACTCACTATACCCCCAAAAACAAGCACATTCTGCTAATAACATTTTAAAAAATCACAGGCTGGCTGAGTAGAGAGGTTCCATGAATCAGACTTCTTTATCACAAGCCACGAGCCATTAGGAGGGAAAAGAAGTACATAAAAGATGAAAAGACAAAGAAACTAAAGGGGGGAAGGTACAGAGAGGGGGCGGCGGGGGGTGAAAGGGACCCTCGCTAATTCAGAACACTAGACGGAGAGTTGTGCCAAGTCTGGCCCCCCCCCCCCCAACCCCTTTCTCTTTCAAAGGAAGGGGAGGCTGCAGCTTCCTCGTCATACACATCTCGCGGGTGGGTTCGCACGAGGCCTTTGCTACGTTACACTTTTTTTTGTTTATTTGAGAGTGGATGAAAAAAAAGAAGAAGAAGAAAAAAATAACAATTCTGGCACAAAATCTGCTTCTCCTCTTCCCCGTCTGATCGCTCCTCGAGGCCAGAGTTGAGGCTCTGGGATCGAGATTAGGACTGAAGCGCTACTGACAAGGCGGCTAAATCTACGCCGGCTGGAAAAGAAACCTGGCAGCGGCCGAGCTCGGGGAAGGATTGTTAAAAAGAGGAACGGAGAGAGGGTCTTTGGACGAAGAGAGAGAGAGAGAGAGAGAGAGAGACGAGGAGCGCTGGGTCAGGAAATGGAGCTTTTTTTTGGGCCGGGCCAAAATGGTTGATTGGGGAGACTGATCAGTTATGATTTAAGGCAGATGTAGGGGCTCCTGCATGGCTGATTCAGATTTATACAAGTGTGTGTGTGTGTGTGTGTGTGTGTGTGTGTGTGTGTGTGTGTGTGTGTGTGTGTCGCATGTTTGTGCAGCCACACACAGAAAAGTAATGGTTCTTAAATGGTTCTTTAAAAGGCTTTGTGGTTCTAAAAATATTCATCACCTACTGAAGAACCATTTTTTCATTTGACGCACCATTATAGGTTCTTTGAAGAACTCTTTAAGGACATGGTTCCTTAAAGAACCCTGGTTTGAAAGGTTCTTTGAGGAACCAGAAATGGTGCCTTAAAGAACCATTTTTCGAAGGTTCTTTGAGATTTTGTGCCTAAAGAACCTTTTATTTGAAGGTTCTTTGAGACACCTTTATAGGTTCTTTGTGGAAGTATTTGAGGAAATTGTTCTTTAAAGAACCCTGGTTTGAAAGGTTCTTTGAGGAACCAGAAATGGTGCATTGAAGAATTTTTTTGAAGGTTCTTTGTTCTTTGTGCCCAAAGAACCATTCATTTGAAGGTTCTTTGAGACAACTTTATAGGTTCTTTGTGGAAGTATTTGAGGAAATAGTTCTTTAAAGAACTCTGGTTTGAAAGGTTCTTTGTGGAACCAAAAATCGTGCCTTAAATAACCTTTTTTATGTTTTTGAGACACCTTTATAGGTTCTTTGAAGAACTCTTTAAGGAAATGGTTCTTTAAAGAACCCTGGTTTGAAAGGTTCTTTGTGGAACCAAAAATGGTTCTTCTATGGCATCACTCTGAAGAACCATCTTCGGTTCCAGATGGCATCTTCATTTTCCTGTGTGCCGTACATGTGTGAGTACACAGTCTGTGTACATAGGAGGGCGTCCCACAGGGACTCGCCAGGGACAAATACTCTACACTTACAGAAAGAAACGCAGGATTCACAACAAGAGCCGCCGCTTCACCGTGGCCAACATGCCGATAGTTTTCGCGAGATCACCAGAACCACTTATCTGGAGCTGAAACCAAAAGGTGGGCACAACAAAGCACGTTGGTAATAATCCCTCATTGCCAAGGCTGGATTACCAATTGGGTAAAGTGAGCGACTGCCCTCGGGCGCCAGCATCGAGGGGCCCCAGAAGCTCTGGTATTACTGTGTATCCTTTGCTTTGATTGCAGATTTGTTTGGGAATTTGCGCCAGTAAAATGAATTATCAACAAACAGACAAAGAGTGCAGTCGGCAGAGGGCAGAGCTCGGTGCCAGGTGGGTCGGCAAAAACCACTGAGATGTGTGATTGAATGAATACGACGCAACTCCTGTGTCCATCAACCCTGACCACCTGGACCACCTTCTCTTGGACCCCGTCCCGACGAGGCTGCTTATAAACCTTTTGCCTTTAATTGGCACCTCTAGATATTATCAATGTGTCTTTGCTAACAGGCCATGTACCACATTCCTTTAAAGTAGCTGTAAGTGAACCTCTCCTGAAGAAGACACTCTGGATCCAGAGGGGTTGACCGATTTCTAACCTCACCTTCCTCTCTGAGATCCTTGAGGAAGTAGTCGCAAATCAGTTGTGTGACTTTCTACATCATAAAAGTTTATTTGAGGAGTTTCAGTCAAGATTTAGAAAACACCACCGAGACATGACAAATGACATCTTAATTCAATTCAATTCAGTTTATTTGTATAGCCCAATTTCACAAATTACAAATTTGTCTCAGAGTGCTTTACAATCTGTACACATAGACATCCCTGCCCCAAAACCTCACATCGGACCAGGAAAAACTCCCAAATAACCCTTCAGGGGGAAAAAAAGGGAAGAAACCTTCAGGAGAGCAACAGAGGAGGATCCCTCTCCTAGGATGGACAGATGCAATAGATGTCATGTGACCAGAAGGACAGATTTAGAGTTAAAATACATTCAATGAATATGACAGAGTGTATGAATAGTTCATAGTAGGCATATTCCACGATGGAGACCTCCACGATCCATCAGGCAGATGGCGGTGGGGAGGAGGAGTGGGCGGAGTCTCAACAGTGGGCGGAGTCTCAACAGGACAGTGGCGTAGTCAGGAGCAGGAATTCCACGACCCAGACCTCGATGATCCATCAGGCACATAGGATCTATGCCGTCTCATAGGGTCCGATGACCCCATGAGACGTGAAGTCAAAAGGACTCCGGGGAGAAAGCAGAGTTAGTAACGTGTGATTGAGAGATGAAAATTCATCCTTAAGGAGAGAAAAAAGAGGAGATAGGTACTCAGTGCATCCTAAACGTCCCCCGGCAGCTATAAGCCTATAGCAGCATATCCAGGGGCTGGACCAGGTGAACCTGATTCAGCCCTAACTATAAGCTCTGTCAAAGAGGAAGGTCTTAAGTCTACTCTTAAACGAGGTGACTGTGTCTGCCTCCCGGACTGAAGGTGGAAGCTGGTTCCATAAAAGAGGAGCTTGATAACTAAAGGCATCAGATAGAGGACTCATCTCTGTACTGGTCTTGTTAGACCTTAGTGCTGATAAAGGACTCATCTCTGGACTGGTCTTGTTAGACCTTAGTCCTGATAGAGGACTCATCTCTATACTGGTCTTGTTAGACCTTAGTGCTGATAGAGGACTCATCTCTGTACTGGTCTTGTTAGACCTTAGTGCTGATAAAGGACTCATCTCTGTACTGGTCTTGTTAGACCTTAGTGCTGATAAAGGACTCATCTCTGTACTGGTCTTGTTAGACCTTAGTGCTGATAAAGGACTCATCTCTGTACTGGTCTTGTTAGACCTTAGTGCTGATAAAGGACTCATCTCTGTACTGGTCTTGTTAGACCTTACTGCTGATAAAGGACTCATCTCTGTACTGGTCTTGTTAGACCTTAGTGCTGATAAAGGACTCATCTCTGTACTGGTCTTGTTAGACCTTAATGCTGATAAAGGACTCATCTCTGAACTGGTCTTGTTAGACCTTAGTGCTGATAGAGGACTCATCTCTGTACTGGTCTTGTTAGACCTTAGTGCTGATAGAGGACTCATCTCTGTACTGGTCTTGTTAGACCTTAGTGCTGATAGAGGACTCATCTCTGTACTGGTCTTGTTAGACCTTAGTGCTGATAAAGGACTCATCTCTGTACTGGTCTTGTTAGACCTTAGTGCTGATAAAGGACTCATCTCTGTACTGGTCTTGTTAGACCTTAGTGCTGATAGAGGACTCATCTCTGTACTGGTCTTGTTAGACCTTAGTGCTGCATTCGACACCATTGACCATGACATCCTATTACAGAGACTGGATCAGTCGATTGGCATTTCAGGCACCGAAGTTGGTTTAAATCCTATTTATCAGATCGATCTCAGTGTGTTTTTGTAAACCTTGATAACCACCAACGTTACTCACGGAGTTCCACAAGGTTCTGTGCTTGGACCACTTTTATTTACCTTATATATGCTTCTTTTGTGCAATATCATCAGGAAACACTCCATAAACTTTCATTGTTATGCAGATGATACTCAATTCTATCTATCGATTAAGCCAGAAGAAACCAACCAGCTCGCTAAACTTTGTCTTTAAGACATAAAAACATGGATGAACTGAAACTTCCTGATGTTAAACTGAAGTTATTTTACTCAGAGTTTTTCCTGATCTGATGTGAGGTCAAAGGTCAGGGATGTCTATATGTGTACAGATTGTAAAGGCCTCTGAGGCAAATTTTTTATTTTTAATGTTTAGCTCTACAAAATAAACTGAATTGAATTGAATTCAGCAGTGCTCAAAGCCAATGGGTGACGTCTCAAAGACTGTAGGGCCCAACTAGCTAGGCAGCCTGAAAAGCCCATGGGGGGGGGGGGGGAGCTAGCAAGTGGCCCTTCAGATAAAAACATTTTTAGACTGACCCAAGGTATAATAAACAGGAGTCAAGATAATTTGGTTTAAAAGCATTTATTATACAATAAAACACAGCACAAGTTCTATGATAATGTAATGCAGCTCTGCAGATCAGAGGCAAAGTCGACCCACGCTAATAATTATTCTTTCCGTGTGTGTGTGTGTGTGTGTGGGTGTGTGTGTGTGTGCGTGTGCTATCTAACCAAGTTGGTCTCGCTGTGTCCCCGCCGCTCTACACCCACCACCTCGCGGTGGCAGATTAGGCCGCTTAGCGCTCACCGCGGGGCGGACTAATCACCAAGGAAGGCGAAGGGGGACGAGGGAGTGGGAGGGAGGGAGAGAGGGGAGTGGTGGTGGTGGTGGTGGTGGACCCCCCCCCCCCCCTCCATCCAACCAAACGACCCCCGCCAAGTCCGCCCCCGTGCTGCCCGCGGGGCATCGTCACGGTGACAGCAGTGTGACAGTAATCTTCCAGTGACACTTTTTTCCAGTTTTTTTCTTCTTTCTTTTCCTGTTTTTTCTTCTTCTTCTTCTTTTTAATGGGAGGGGGAGTTATGTGATTGAATAGGAGGGGGGGGGCTATTGTCAACCCCCCCCCCCTCCTCAGCCTCCTTACCCAGAAGTACCGTGACACTTACCCGATTGCCCCCCGGAGAACAACGTGGCACAATGCCTGAGCGCTTCTTCTTCTTCTTCTTCTTCTTCCTCCTCCTTCTCCTCTTCTTCTTCCTCCTCCCCCTCCTCATTTTGTTGTTCCTCTTCCTCTTTTTCCTCTTCTTCCTCCTCCACTTCTTCCTTTTCTTCTTCATATTCTTTCTCTTCTTCCTCTTCTTAATAATCTTCCTCTTCTTCTTCCTCCTCCTCTTCTTCTTCATCTCGCTCCTCTTCTTTCTTCTTCTTCTTCTTCTTCTTCTTCTCCCTCGCCTCTCTAAAAATACTTCCACACAATACATCAGATAATAGGTTTATGCAATGATGCACCGACGCCTGGTAATGTATCCACACCCAACATCACCCACACCGGGGGGGGGGGGGGGGTGAGGGGAGAGGGGGGGGGGGCTGATCCATCTGCAGCCTTTTAATAGTGCAAACACACACTAATGTTTTTGGCACCGCTGAGTCAAAGTGGACACGAGGCAAACAGCGGTGATTGATTCCGATGGAGACGCAGTAGTGTCCCGACGTTAAGTCTGTTTGCACGATTAGCGGCGAGCGAATCAATCAGTTTGCCCCCCACACACACACACACACACACACACACCTCCACCCACATATATTTTTGTTATCTTCCCTGGAACATTTGCCGTCCTCGTACTTGATTCGGCTGCTGGAGGACGCTCGAATATCCCAGTTTCATCTGGAGGGGTCATCTGGGGTCGTCGGGGTCGTCTTCCTGTACATCCTGGGTGTTTGGGTTCAACAGCCGGGGCTATTTATACCCTCTTAGTACATCGATCGATTCTGTTGGACTGGCACTCGATTGATTCTTACTTTAAATATTTGTATTGACATTTTAACACACACAGACACATAGACACAAATAAACAAACACACACACATAGACACACATAAACACACACACACACACAACCGAAACATTACAGCTGTCAATCATTACGTCACGCCTCTTTTTCAGGGCATTAAATAACTTTGTCTCTTTTCCTTGACAGAAGACCCCCGACCGTAAACAACAGGGGTCACGGAGGAGCAACGCGCCTCCTCATCGGGCCTCATGAGGAGCAGCGTGTCTCCTCATGAGGAGCAGCGTGTCTCCTCATCGGGCCTCATGAGGAGCAGCGTGTCTCCTCATCGGGCCTCATGAGGAGCAGCGTGTCTCCTCATGAGGAGCAGCATGTCTCCTCATCGGGCCTCATGAGGAGCAGCGTGTCTCCTCATCGGGCCTCATGAGGAGCAGCGTGTCTCCTCATCGGGCCTCATGAGGAGCAGTGCGCCTCCTCCTGTGTCAGTGAGCAGAAGGAGCACTCCAGACAAAAGGAGGAGGAGACAGATTTAGGAGCGTTGTCGCTTTGGTGCTCGCCGCCAACAATCTCCATAAATCCTCATACGCAGCTCCCTGTGGAACCACGAGGAGAAGAAAGGGAGGGAGGGATGGAGGGAGGGAGGGAGGGAGGGAGGGAAGGAGGGATTTTCTTCTTATCTATCTGTATTTCACTCTCTTTCCCAAGCGAGAGATGCAGAAGGGAATAAATTGCTCTCCTCTCTTTCCTCTCTTCTCACCTCTCCTCTTTTCTGCCTCTCCTCTTCACCTCTGTCCTCCTCTCCTCCCCTCCTCTCCTCTCCTCTCCTCCCCTCCTCCTCCTCTCCTCCTCCTCCTCTCCTCGGTGTGGGCTGACAGCGCAGCAGATGGCGGTTTAAGGAGTGAATTTATGAGCGCCACAATCTTAATGTTGCAGAAAGAGGAGAAAAGGACTCGCATCAAACGCCGCTGACAAACGCTCTCGCTAATATTAATGCACTCCTCATTCATCCAATATGCTGCTAATTGCTTTTCTGTACACAGTAATATGGCACCTGCTGCTCAAGTCCGGCGCCTCCACGTCGGGGGGTGGGGGGGGGGGCATGGAGGAGAGAGAGAGATGAGGAAGAGTGTCACGCTCTCTTTCACGCTCTCTCCCCCTCTCTCTCTCTCTCTCTCCCCCCCCTGATGGATGCGAGGCCGTGGATCATGAACCAGACCCGTCAGAGTCACTAATTAAAATGGTAAACTCGCAGAAGAAAAGAAAAACAAGAAAAGGTGGAAAGCACTCAGTAAACAATCAGTTATGAGAGGAGAGGAAGAGAGACACACACATACACACACATACACACACATACACACACATACATGTACATATGTACACACACACGTACATACACCAATACATACACACATACAAATACGTAGATACATACATACACAGACACAAACCAACAGATATACACACACACATACACACATACACACATACACACATACACACATACACACATACACACGTACACACATACACACATACACACATACATACACACATACAAATACGTAGATACATACATACACAGACACAAACCAACAGATATAAATACACACATACACACATACATACACACATACACACGTACACACATACACACGTACACACATTCACACATACATACACACATACACACATACACACATACACACATACATACACACATTCAAACATACACACACACATACACACATACACACGTACACACATACACACATACACACACACACATACATACACACATACACACGTACACACATACACACATTCATACACACATACACACATACACACATACATACACATCCACACACACACACACACACACAATCTGATGTTGCCAGTGAACATCTTCGTCGGCCCTCAGTGAAGGCCGGGCCTCGTTCCTGCAGATCGAGGCCCCTGAAAATGACAAAGGGCCCGAAGCCCGAAGCCTGAAGCCTGAAGCCTGAAGCCTGAGGAGCTGAAGCCTGAAGCCTGAAGCCTGAGGCCTGAAGCCTGAAGTCTGAAGCCTGAGGAGCTGAAGCCTGAAGCCTGAAGCCTGAAGCCCGAAGCCTGAAGCCTGAGGAGCTGAAGCCTGAAGCCTGAAGCCTGAAGCCTGATTCATTCAGACCTGACACGTCCTCCCCCTCCGGTCCCAACTTTCTTTTGTCTTATTATTATTATTATTATTATTATTATTATTATGACTGAAATCTGACTTCTTTTTCTTTCACTTCAAAAGACGAACATCATCATTTCCGCACGTTGCCTCGTGTTCGGGGGTCCATCTGGGGCCCCGTGGGCCCCGTGGAGCCTCCCCCCCCCACAGCCCCCCCCCCACTATCTGCCCTCCAGCTGCTGGTAAACGCACCAAATTGTAAAATAATGAGTTTGTAAATTGCACGCAATTACGGGATGCAAATTGAATAAATCCTCTTCTTGTCTTCTTCTTCTTCTTCTTCTTCTTGTTCTCCTTCTCTTTCTTCTTCATCTTCTTCATCTTCTCCTTCTCATTCTTCATCTTCTTTTTCACCTTCTTCTTCTTCTCCTTCTCCTTCTTCTTCTTCATCTTCTTCATCTTCTCCTTCTTCTCCTTCCTCTTCTTCTTCTTCTTCTTCTCCTTCTCCTTCTTCTCCTTCCTCTTCTTCTCCTTCTTCTTCTCCTTTTCCTTCTCTTTCTTCTTATTCATCTTCTTCAGCTTTTCCTTCTCATTCTTCTCCTTCCTCTTCTTCTTCTTCTGAATCAATAATTTGATAGGAGGGAATACTAAATATTTGTAATATAATGTGCATAATGTGCTTTTTTGTTTCTGTCTCCTCTCCAAGAATTTTTTTTCTTCTGCGGGAAATAATAATGAGGCCGATCTATATTAACATTTTAGAGACATTTTATTTAGATAATTCGTACACACACACATATATATATATATATATATATTTATTTATCATTGAAAACATTATAATTGAGTACATCCCTGTTGTTCTGGAGATGTGCCTATATTGTGCAATAAAAAGACAGAAAATTCACATGGAAAATAACTGGAGTAAGGACGATAATATGATTTCATAAAGTGATGAAATACTGGTCTAGTGCGGAACTATGATTTAATAATAATTGTAATCAAATAATTATAATAATATAAATGTGTTAGTTCATGAAAACACCATCATCACCTGCAGGATTTTAGAACTTTTCCTAAAAACATTTGTAATAAATCAATATTGGTGACACTGACAACGTGTTATAATCTGCTTATGGCTCAGTATGATCGTAAAGTAAAACAAATAATACCGTGCTTGCGTAGATTTTTTATCAATATGATCTTTGACCCTTTATATATCTTAAACAATTACCACTTAAGAGTCATTTACAATCACATTATGATGCATTAAAACAGCGGTGATGATCATTTATAAATTGTGGTATTGTAATACGTTGTCAGATGTTGTCAGATGAAATATTATAAATGAGTCATAACGTGTGCTTGTATTGTCATAAAGCATCATGCATATTCACGAGTGCATGCATATAATTATCTATAAAGCTCGAAGACAATTATAAAGCATCAGAAGAATGTTGCATTGTGGGTATTGAACCAACTTGTATAATTCATTGTTGCTGTTTATAATAATATGTGTTGCTGCTTTACACACGGTATAATAGTCCCATTAATAACTACATTATATATTATTTTTTTACTTTCCCCCATTATTATTATTATTATTATTATGAGTAAATTCTGATCCAGCATCCTGATTGAAGTGTTTCCCAAACAGCGGAAAGCAAGATCAATTATGAATCTCCAAAAACAGCACATGCAAGTTGTAATAACGAGCGAGCAGACACCGGAACATCAGACACACACACACACACACACACACACACACACACACACACACACACACACACACAGCAGCTTTTACCTCTCTTTTCCCCCCGGTGTGTCTGTGTATGTGGGCGGATGTTTTTGCATTTACCTTGTCCCTGAGTGTGTGTGTGTTCCGTGTGTGTGTGTGTGTGTGTGTTCCGTGTGTGTGTGTGTGTGTGTGTGTGTGCACGCGGGCTAACTCTTTTATGCGTGAAATGGAGAACACTTTGCACCTGAAGGCACACGTCAACACGCCAAGAACAGCCATCAACTCATCCAGCTGTTCACACACACACACACACACACACAGACAGACACACGCACACACACAGACACACACACGCACACGCATGTGTGTCAAAGTGTTTTCCGACTGCATGTGTGCGCTGCATTAAAAAAAAATCCACATTTGATATCGAAAACAAAAAACAAAACAAAAAATTTCCAAAGCTTCCCGGCCCCACTGGCTGCCGCCACGGCGACCGGCGGTTCCTCACACATCCTCAAAGAAGACCAGAGCCTCGGCATCTTCATCTTCATTATCTTCATCATCATCCTCATCATCATCGTGATCCTCAGTGAAGGTATACTAGGCAAAAATCCTTTTCCACGAGCCCGGCTAATTAGCCACAGAAAGGTCACGTTAAGTCAGAGTGTGATTAGAGGGAGGAGGAGGAGGAGGAGGAGGAGGAGGAGGAGGAGGAGGAGGAGGAGGAGAAAAAGAAGAAGCAAAAAAGCAGGAGAAGAAGAAAAAGGAAGTAGAAGATGATGATGAAGAAGAAGAAGAAGAAGAGAAGAAGAAGAAGAAGATGATGATGAAGAAGAAGAAGAAAAAGACAAAGAAAAAGAAGAAGAAGAAGTAGATGATGATCATGGAGGAGAAGAAGAAGAAGATGATGATGATGATGAAGAAGAAGAAGATGAAAAAGAAGAAGATGAAGAAGAAGAAGAAGAAGAAGACGTAAATTTTTCATGGCATGTTTCTGCGCTGCACCTGGACCTCAGGTTCGACCCACCCGGCACCGGCGTGACGAGTCACGTCCAGGTGTCACGTCCAGGTGTCACGTCCAGGTGTCACATCCAGGTGTCACATCCAGGTGTCACGTCCAGGTGTCACGTCCAGGTGTCATGTCCAGGTGTCACGTCCAGGTGTCAAGTCCAGGTGTCATGTCCAGGTGTCACGTTCAGGTGTCATGTCCAGGTGTCATGTCCAGGTGTCATGTCCAGGTGTCACGTCCAGGTGTCACGTCCAGGTGTCATGTTCAGGTGTCACGTCCAGGTGTCACGTCCAGGTGTCATGTTCAGGTGTCATGTCCAGGTGTCATGTCCAGGTGTCACGTCCAGGTGTCACGTCCAGGTGTCACGTTCAGGTGTCACGTCCAGGTGTCACGTCCAGGTGTCACGTCCAGGTGTCATGTCCAGGTGTCATGTCCAGGTGTCACGTCCAGGTGTCACGTCCAGGTGTCATGTTCAGGTGTCACGTCCAGGTGTCATGTCCAGGTGTCACGTCCAGGTGTCATGTCCAGGTGTCATGTCCAGGTGTCACGTCCAGGTGTCACGTCCAGGTGTCATGTTCAGGTGTCACGTCCAGGTGTCACGTCCAGGTGTCATGTTCAGGTGTCATGTCCAGGTGTCATGTCCAGGTGTCATGTCCAGGTGTCACGTTCAGGTGTCATGTTCAGGTGTCACGTCCAGGTGTCATGTCCAGGTGTCACGTCCAGGTGTCACGTCCAGGTGTCACGTCCAGGTGTCATGTTCAGGTGTCATGTCCAGGTGTCATGTCCAGGTGTCATGTCCAGGTGTCACGTCCAGGTGTCACGTTCAGGTGTCATGTTCAGGTGTCATGTCCAGGTGTCACGTCCAGGTGTCACGTCCAGGTGTCATGTCCAGGTGTCACGTCCAGGTGTCATGTCCAGGTGTCATGTTCAGGTGTCATGTCCAGGTGTCACGTCCAGGTGTCATGTTCAGGTGTCACGTCCAGGTGTCATGTCCAGGTGTCATGTTCAGGTGTCATGTCCAGGTGTCATGTTCAGGTGTCACGTCCAGGTGTCATGTCCAGGTGTCATGTCCAGGTGTCAAGTCCAGGTGTCATGTCCAGGTGTCACGTTCAGGTGTCATGTTCAGGTGTCATGTCCAGGTGTCATGTTCAGGTGTCACGTCCAGGTGTCATGTCCAGGTGTCATGTCCAGGTGTCATGTTCAGGTGTCACGTCCAGGTATCATGTCCAGGTGTCATGTCCAGGTGTCATGTCCAGGTGTCATGTTCAGGTGTCACGTCCAGGTGTCATGTCCAGGTGTCATGTTCAGGTGTCATGTCCAGGTGTCATGTTCAGGTGTCACGTCCAGGTGTCACGTCCAGGTGTCATGTCCAGGTGTCAAGTCCAGGTGTCATGTCCAGGTGTCATGTTCAGGTGTCACGTTCAGGTGTCATGTTCAGGTGTCACGTTCAGGTGTCATGTCCAGGTGTCATGTCCAGGTGTCACGTCCAGGTGTCATGTTCAGGTGTCACGTCCAGGTGTCATGTCCAGGTGTCATGTTCAGGTGTCACGTCCAGGTGTCATGTCCAGGTGTCATGTCCAGGTGTCACGTCCAGGTGTCATGTCCAGGTGTCATGTTCAGGTGTCACGTCCAGGTGTCATGTTCAGGTGTCACGTCCAGGTGTCATGTCCAGGTTTCATGTTTTATGGTCATTCAGTCGGTTATTTATCGCTTAACGCAACACATTAAAGAGTGGAGGTCGCAGGTCACAGGTAGTGTGTGTGTGTGTATGTGTGTGTGTGTGAGTGTGAGTGACTGTGTGTATGTGTGTGTGTGTGTCTATGTGCATATGGGTGTGTGTGTTTGTGTGTGCTTATGTGTATGTGTGAGTGACTGTGCGTGTGCATGTGTGTGTGTGTATGTGCATATGTGTGAATGACTGTTTGTGTGACTGTGTGTGTGTGTGTGTGTGTTAGTGTGTGTGTGTGTGTATATGTGAGTGTGTGTGTGTGCCTGCATGTGTATGTGCACGTGTATGCCTGCATGTGTGTGTGTGTGTGTGAGTGAGTGACTGTGTGTGTGCATGTATGTGCATGTGTGTGTATGTGCATGTGTGTGAGTGACGGTTTGTGTGACTGTTTGTGTGTGTGTGTGTGCCTGCATGTGTGTGAGTGTGTGCTTGCATGTGTGTGTGTGTGTGAGTGCCAAGTACACATCATGGCGCCGGTGGGGCCCGGCCGCTCCGCTCCCCTGTGGGCGCCGCGCGGCGGTTTTGCCGGAGGCTTCTCCCGCGGCGCCGAGGAGGCAAAACATCTCCTGTGGTAAAAAAAATAATAAATAAAGAAGGCGCTTCACCTGTCAACAACAACACACAACCGCGCTGTCGGATGACAACGACACCGACACACACCCGACCTTCTGGAAGCACATGATGTACAGTGTGTGTGTCATGCAGGGCTCCTACTCCCAAGCTACACACACACACACAGTCACACAAACAGTCACTCACACATATGCACAATTACCCGCACACACACACATGCACATACACACAACTGCACACATTCACACACACAAACAGTCACTCACATACATGCACGCACACACACACATGCACACACACAGTCACTCACACATATGCACACACACACACACACACACAGTCACTCACACATATGCACACACACACAGTCACTCACACATATGCACATATATACATGCACACACACACATGCACACCTGCACCCGCACGCACAGATATGCACACACACAAACAGTCACTCACACATATGCACACACTCACACAAACAATCACTCACACATATGCACACACTCACACACACAAACAGTCACTCACACATATGCACACACTCACACACACAAACAGTCACTCACACATATGCACACACTCACACACACAAACAGTCACTCACACATATGCACACACTCACACACACAAACAGTCAATCACACACATGCACACACACAAACACACAAACAGTCACTCACACATATGCACACACACACAAACAGTCACTCACACATATGCACACACTCACACACACAAACAGTCACTCACACATATGCACACACACACACAAACAGTCACTCACACATATGCACACACACACACAAACAGTCACTCACACACATGCACGCACACACACACACAAACAGTCACTCACACATATGCACACACACACACAAACAGTCACTCACACACACACACAAACACACACAAACAGTCACTCACACATATGCACACACACACACAAACAGTCACTCACACACACACACACACACAAACAGTCACTCACACATATGCACGCACACACACACACAAACAGTCACTCACACATATGCACACACACACACAAACAGTCACTCACACACATGCACACACACACACAAACAGTCACTCACACATATGCACACACACACACACATAGACAATGGCTGCAAATGTGCCCCGCTACCTGGAATAGCCTGATCCCTGAGGGGAGTGGTGTTTTAAGACATTCAAACACACACCACACACACACACACCACACACACATACTAACACACACACACACACACACACTCACCGACGCAGGGTAAGTGGACCTGCAGCCTAATGTCGTTTAATCACTCCCGGCTCATCCATCAGGGGAGTGGAGAGTATTTTATCACCACTTTTAAGGGTTATTAGAACAAATACGCCATCGCCCTGCATTACCACCGCGGCGCTCTGGGGCGCCGCGCCCTCGCCACATTCATTACAATCTCTATCAATATCTATCACAACTAAACGCTCGCCCCTCCCCCACCCCCCTCTTCCCACACTGCTAGCTGCCGTTAAAAGATGAAGACCCCCCCCCCCCCACACACACACACACACACACACTCTAAAAGTTCCACTCTCCATTTGTCGTCCGGTGCTCTTGATGGAGGTCGGTGTGCTGGCGAGGACGCCGGCCAAGGCGGTCGCTCCCCGGACGGGACGACTTCCTCTCGTGCCAGCCGAGCGCATCACTCACCGCGCTCCGTTGCCGGGCCGACGGAGGTGAGAGGATTAAGAGAGATCTGCTTCTTTTCCTTTTTTTCCTTTTCTTTCCGGAGTTGCTCGAGGAAGAGGACGCTCTGCAGATCAATCAAGAGGTGTCCATTACTGACGGGGAGGACGGACATTTGGACACGTTGGAAGGGATGGACTTGTTCGGGGTCTTTTAGGCAATGAGTTTGTGTGTGTGTGTGTGTGTTTGTGTGTGTGTGTGTTGGTGAGTGTGTACATGTGTATATATTTATATATGTGTGGCTCAGAGAAGGGCCGAAACCACGATTAGTGAAATTAGCTGCATGTGATGTATGATGTGGATTAACACTGGAGGTATAATATATATATGTACATAATATTATATATATATATATATAATATATATATATATGAACATAATATTATATATATATATTATATATATATGTACATAATATTATATATATATATATTATATTATATATATATAAAATATTATTTATATATTATTTGTACATAATATATATATATATATATATATATATATATATATATATATATATATATATAAATGTACATAATTTTATATATATATAATATATATATGTACATAATATTATATATATATATAATATATATATATATATATACATAATATTATATATATAATATATATATGTACATATTATTATATATATATATAATATATATATATATGTACATAATATTATATATATATATATATGTACATATACGTAAATGCATATATATGTAGACCCTTATATACCCAGCTAGCCTGCAGACTCTTATATACCCAGCTAGCCTACAGACTATTATATACCCAGCTTGCCTACAGACTATTATATACCCAGCTTGCCTACAGACTCTTATATACCCAGCTAGCCTGCTTCCATCATGGTTCCTCATCTTCCATTCAAGCTAATGCATTATCTAACTGTATACCTCCGGCTCCACCGTTCATCTACTGAGGTTTAGCAAATTACATTTTCTTCTCTTGCTTTTGAAGCATCTCATAGAAATATATATATATATATACGTGGTTATAAAATCTGCCTTCTTTCATCCTCAAGTCTAAATATAGAGATGTTCCTCTCCCCACGTACAGCATAGCCTTCTAAACCCAGAGCTCTGAGTCCTGACACCGCTACACGGCAGATGTTGGTCACAGGTTCCCCGGCTAAGGAGGGTTATTTGGAGGTAGAGCCACACAGCTTGGGCTTGCTAAGTGGCACAATTATTGTGCTTACACAGTATTTACGTGCATGGCGCACACCTGGCACAATCGCCCTGGTGTGCATTCCTGTTTAAACCAACCTCTAGAAAATGCATACGAGCAAGAGGAACAATTTAAGTTTGAGGTTGATATATGGCAGCTCGCTCCGAATTAAAAAGAGATTACAGAGGGAAGCGTTCAAATCCTGCTGCTGAAAGAGCCTCGAAGCCTGCAGGTAATGGGATCTTCGAGAAAAATATCTCGACTGGCTGTCAACCATCTGCATCTGCATTTACATTCGAGCGTGTATATACAAAACAGGCATTTAATGACAACACGCACACATTGGTTGGAAAAAAACTTTTTCTTTCTTTTTTTTTACGGTTCCCATTTTAATCCCACGCCCCCTCTCATCTGATCAGGTGGCTGTTTATTCTCCTTTAATTATTGTTCTCTTCTTTTTGTTCCCAGGATCATGAAATACAAAATCTATACTTCGATTCCCCCAAGCTCTCGTTATCCGTTTAAAAAATATATAATTTAATGAAAATAACGGCTTCAATAACGAGCGTTGGAGTTTGACCTCTTTACTGTTCGGGGCCACGTAAAGGTCGGGGAAATTAATTTTGCCCACCGTTGCAAAGGCGAAGATGGAGAGAAGGAGTAGAAGACCGAGAGGGGCAGAAAGGTTATGAATGCACTGAACTTTTATTTCAAAAAGCTGATGAGTTGGTCCCATGATTTAAAACTTATATTGCTCGCTTAAATTGTTAAATTTAAAGTTGTGGCCCTTCACAAGCACATTATGGACGCGTATCTTTTCAGGTGTTCTCTAAATGAAATATACCATTAAAGATGTGCGTGTGTGTGCATTTCTGTGTGTGTGTGTGTGTGTGTGTGTGTGTGTGTGTGTGTGTGTGTGTGTGTGTGAAGCACCTCGAGCGCCGCTGTCATCCTCTTAGAGAACAAAAGAACGTTCCCGTACAAGCCGGTCCAAGCCGAGTTCCGCCCTGTTATTCATGGGAGAAATGCGAGGAGCGTATGGATTAAATGGAAGATGCCAACACGAACAACAAACAAACAAACAAACAACAACAACACCGACGAGAATAAGGAAAAAAAAGAAGAAATAAAGAGAAGCCGTGATTCAGATTTTCCCAAACCGTGGAAAAGGGCCAAAGGACAAACAAATCAATGGCAGTGTGGATGATATCGGGCCCCCGAGCATCGACAGGCCCCCGGAGCGTTTGACACCAATGTAGGCGGCCCGGGGGGAAAAAGTGCAGTTTTCTTTTTACGTGAAGCAAGACGGGTCCAAAGCCTCAATATATGCCATTTCTGTCCCGATTAACGTCGCTCAAAGCGGCAGCCGCCCGTGCGCTAAATACATTTTATTTGAATTTTTTTTTTCAGCCTAACAGATTTTAAGCGGAGAAGAAAAGAGGAAAAAAAGTGATGCCGATGATTTTTTAAGAGACAACAGTGAGATCCATCAAATTAGAAACACCAGCAATCCAATAATGTTCTGGATAAATTATGTCATTCTGTAAAAATAAAAAAAATCTATGGCTTATTGTCCGGGCAGAGGGCCAATTCACGTTGCCTCACTCTGGTTATGCAAAACAGGGAAGGAACAGCCGTCATCAATACACAACAACACGCCACTCTTATTCAACGTAAAGAAAAACATGTGAGGAGGAGGAAGAGGAAGGGGAGGCAGGAAGAGCGGAGGAGAGAGAGAGAGAGAGACGAGGAGGCCCCGACTGCCACTCATCATGGGCACCTTCTCTAAGCAGGGCAGGGGGAAAAATCAAATGCGCCAGGAAAGAATTAAAGGAGAAAGAGAGATGGAGGGAGGGAGGGAGGGAGGGAGGGAAGAAAAATGATCTTTTTTTCTTCTTTTTTTTCTCCCTTATAAATAGCAGGGCTTGCCAGAAGGCAGAGGAAATGAGAGCAAGTGAGCAACTGGAAAAGAAGGGGCTTGAGCTTGACACGGGGCTTAAAATTGAGAAGGGGGGGAGGGGAGGGGGGGGGCCTATACTGCGCGAAAAAATGTCTCCAACCAAAGCAAGGATTAGTGTTCCAACCTCCTCCACCGCCAAGATCCACCAGTACAACTAATCACCTTCACAGCCTCTCTCTCTCTCTCTTCTGTGTGTGTGTGTGTGTGTGTGTGCGTGCGTGCCTGCACTCTTCTCTCTCTCTCCCTCTCTTAAAAGTATCATCTCTTCCCTCTCTTCTCGTCGTCATCGCGGCTCAAGTGAGAGCAGAGTGTGTTCTGCCAGGAACGATTAGCGCGCCGCAGCCTAACCGGTGAGGTGAGGGGGTATTTATTTATTTATTTTTGTCAATCTAGTGCACAGGGGGGGGGGGGGGTGCAAGGCGGCAAATTCTCTGCAAAAAACTTCAAACGGGCATCTATACATATATGATGATGACAAGGGGATGTTGCAGATAAAGCCCCCCCCCCCTCCTCCTCCTCCTCTTCCTCCTCCCCAAGTCCCGGTCCCCGTCCTCTCCACCTGTCAAAGGCCGTCCTTTTCCCTCCTCCCACTCCTTGCTCTCTTCCTTTCTCCCTATTTCCTCCTCCTCTCCCCAGAGAGAGAGAGAGAGAGAGAGATGGCTCGTCGCAAAAAGATGGCGACAAGTGCGTAAACGTAAACAAGTCAAATTGATCACACGAGGAAGAAGATGAGCCAGGCGGTGGGTTTTTCTTCTTCCTTTTTCTTGGTGGTGGGGGGGGGGGGGGCTTGGAAACAGACAGGAGCCATTAAGCTCCCATCTCTCTCTCTCTCTCTCTCTCTCTCTCTCTCTCTTCTATTGCTCATTCTCTCTTTTTTGTCTTCCTCTTGGAGAAGATGTGTGCGTGTGTCTGTGTGTGTGTGTGTGTGTGTGTGTGTGTGTGTGTGTGTGTGTG